>NC_136801.1:21798255-21820755 GCF_951216825.1 Electrona antarctica | reverse complement strand
ACTTTTCACTCTCAAGGTTTCAACCTCCAGGAAGAGACCCTACAAAGTGAAGACATCATAACAACCACACCAGGTGGTCTAAAAAAGTATCGTCACCTCATAGACGCATGAAAAACTGAAAAAATATACATATCGTGGCACCTCATCTTCCTCATCGGCCATTTGAAAATAGCCATTCTACTGTACAAGCTCCCAGCGGCACAAAATGTTTTCAGATTGGCCAAACACATGGGTGAGCTGTATGCGTGCATTTTCAGAGCATATTTATTTTAATAATCTATCGATTGTGTTCTGGCTTGGATCAATGTAGGCCACTTTATGTATGTGTTACGTTTAAGCAATATTACACGAGAGAGTGTTCTTTATCGTCATTACACCATGGAGGCCCGGGGCGGAGATCTCCGTCAAGTTCAAGGTCATGGTCAAGTGCCCAAGCCGGAGATTGATAAATAGGACGGAGATTAATGATATCAAAACCGATCGCTTCGCTCCACAGCCTAGGAGCGCTTGTAGCCCAATCCGATGACGTGTCAAACAGTGACACGTCATCGAAAATGTTCCCTGCCTGTTTAGCTGACGAAATGAAAATCTTAAAACGTTCATAACTCCCGATCTAAATCATCCCGTCTAATTCTGAAAAAAGATCCTGTGTTAGACGGCGCTCCGCGGTCCAGTCGCTAGTCGCGATAGATTTATTCTTACCTCCCGTTGTTGTCGATCGACTCTAGAGTGGTGTGGCTATTGTTAGCTGCTACACAGACATGCACACCAACTTCCGGTGCGCCGGTAAAAGTGGTCCGGGCGCTATAAATGATGGGCACATGGATTAAATGGATTAAATAGGTCCGGGCAAGCAAGGTGTTAATGCACACCTGCGGTTCCGAAAGGTATCACATGATAACTACTTTTTATGTATGTGATGTATGCAATGCTTTTTTGTTCTTGCTTAATGTAAATCGCTCTGGATTAAGAGCATCTGCTAAATGCCTACATTGTAAATTGTATGTAAGTGCATTAATGACGATAAAGAACACCCTTGAGTGTAATATTGCAATTATATAACAGTTACCCTTAAAACTAAGATAATCGACAGATGTCGCCACTACGACCACAAATGTCCCAAGAAACTAGCTAGCCTAGCCACCGAGTCTGCTGCGCTCTGAGAGAAAAGCACGGCTGAATTCTTTGTTTTGATTAGCCGTGCCATTATCGTGGTTTAAGCACGGCTAGAAAGCTGTTTCAACCGATCAGATTGCTTCCTCGAAGCGACCTGTTGTATAATTGTAGCTATTATTATATTTGGGACTGTAACAAGTTGAACCGAGGTTCTGCTGCGCCTTCTTCCGTTTCTGAAAGCTGCCATTACACTCACTTCCTATGTCTTAAAAATCCAGAAACAGGAACTGGACTCCAGTGTTTCCTTCTTCCAATTGGCCACGGCCGATCACGCGAGACACACGTGTCGACACACTGCAAGGCATGTTGTGGTACAGGTGCATGATGGGAATTTTTTTTAGCACACTGAAAAGTAATTTAAGAAAACATACCATGAACTTTCCTCTTTCTTTTTTTTTACCTTCATCTTTTCATGTAAATTGCACTATCCACACGACCCACGCAGCGGGCAGTTAAATTACCAGGGGGGGTTCAGACCAGGAGTGGGACTTTTCATAGCAGCAATCTTTTATTTGTGACACGGCACACAGTCACACACACCAAACACCAAACCAAATGCACATAAAGGGGGAAAGGGCCACCCTTCTGTGTTACACTATGTGACAAATACCCACATTACAAACACACAGAGGCCTATAAACCCCACAGCGCAATGACCCCGATGCACACATTCTCTCTCACACACACACACACACACACACACACACACACACACACACACACACACACACACACACACACACACACACACACACACACACACACACACACACACACATACCAAATAATGAGCACAATGAAACATAACGGATACGGGATGTGTCCCCTGAGGCGTGCTTTGAGACCGTCCCCATGCCATTATTACCTGCCGGGGACGATACACAGTGTTTGCTAACAATAAAATAGCCAACGGAAAATCATAATGCAGCCACCGTCCGGAACGGACATCTTTCTGTTGTAACTGCCTTAAATAACAACTAACTACAGTATATATCCTACTGGAACAGAAAGATAGCATCAGGTAGAAACCTTGTAACTCCATATTTAAGGGGTATTTTGGATCACACTGTTATAATTATGCTGTAGTATAAAATAGGACATTAATTAATGAAACTATATACAAAGAGATATGGAAATGTCATGTGACAATATGCAGCATACGTTACATGCAACAAACGCTAAAAATGAATGCCCCAATATATCTTATGAAACCTTGTGGTCCTTGTATGACCAAAAGCGTTCCTATTGTGTTCTTGTTTTAAGCACATTTAAAAATTACAAATAATTGCCGATCTACAAATCTCACAATGCGTCGCCGTGACGTAGATCTACAATGCGTTGTGATTGTAGATCGGCTATTTTCATTACACTTGTGTGCGACACTCTTGGATGATCAAATTCAATAGGGTATTAATCTACGGGGGGAAAAAATAAAAAAAATAGAGTTGAAATATACGGAAAATGAATAAATACAATACGTTGAAATATGGACAAGGTTTCTGCCCGGCATTTATCTCTACAACGTATTCAGGATGGTTATGTGTTAATTACAGACACTTTGACGTTTGATCCTTCTGTAACTAAGCAATTCAGGTTAACGAGCTAGCCAACTATATCTGAGTCCTAATGAGATGAATAAAGGAAAAGGTCAAATTCAGTCTACAGGGATGGAGATTATAGATTGACAGCACACAATAATTAATGAGTCAATTATTATAGGTCAGCGCAGAATACCAATATGTCATCAATATTAATCCAGATTTCATCATAGATCAATGGTCCTCCTTAGCCTATTGCTTGAGCAAATGAAGTGTGCTCTGGGGGGGTTCAAGGGGGTCCCCATCAAAATCAGTTTAACCACTTCTTTGACCCTATTTATACTTTGGCTATTAAAAAAAACAGCATTTGTGAGTTGTGATAAATCCGGCTGCTAGTACAGTACGCTGTATGACGATCCTAGAAATCCTGTTAGTATGCTGTATGTTGATACTGTAGGCCAGTGGTTTTCAACCCTTTTCATTTCAAGGCCCATTATTCGACATTTGAGCCACGGACCATGAGATTTAGCCTCAATATTTTATCGTTGGATACAATGTTGTGCATAATTCCATGCTGTATTGATGTTGGTGCCATATAGCAGGAGAGATAACAGGCAAACGTTGATCAAAATAACAATTATTTATAACATTATCTAATTGTGCAGACTTCTTGTAAATTAAGTAATGCAGATGCTTAACAATTTAATTCTTAGTTGAGAGCGTGAAATGAAACCATTTTACACTCAAGAGTTAAAGATCTATGTGTCCATGGTTACGATCGAGAGAGAGAGAGAGAGAGGGAGAGATATTTTGGGCTGAGGGAACATATAGAGTTGAGGGAACATATAGCGTTGAGGGAACATATGAATGGTAAATGGTGCATTTATATAGCGCCTTTATCCAAGGCGCTTTACATAGATTTTGCATTACATTCACCCATTCACACACACACATTCATACACCGATTGCGGCGGAAGCCATGCAAGGTACCAACCAGCACATCGGGAGCAATTTGGGGTTCAGTGTCTTGCCCAAGGACACTTTGACATGTAGAGAGGAGCCGGGATTCAAACCGCCGACCCATGGATCATTGGACGACCTGCTCTACCTCCTGAGCCACAGATGCCCATATAGGGCTGAGGGAACATATAGGGCTGAGGGAACACATAGAGCTGAGGGAACATATAGAGCTGAGGGAACATATAGAGCTGAGGGAACATATAGAGCTGAGGGAACATATACTGTAGGGCTGAGGGAACACATAGAGCTGAGGGAACACATAGGGCTGAGGGAACACGTAGGGCTGAGGGAACACATAGGGCTGAGGGAACACATAGGGCTGAGGGAACACATAGGGCTGAGGGAACACATAGGGCTGAGGGAACATATAGGGCTGAGGGAACATATAGGGCTGAGGGAACATATAGGGCTGCGGGAACACATAGAGCTGAGGGAACATATAGGGCTGAGGGAACACATGGGGCCGAGGGAACACATAAGGCCGAGGGAACACATAGGGCTGAGGGAACACATAGGGCAGAGGGAACATATAGGGCTGAGGGAACATATAGGGGCGAGGGAACACATAGGGCCGAGGGAACACATAGGGCCGAGGGAACACATAGGGCTGAGGGAACACATTGGGCTGAGGGAACACATAGGGCCGAGGAAACATATAGCGTCGAGGGAACATATAGCGTCGAGGGAACATATAGGGCTGAGGGAACACATAGAGCTGAGGGAACATATAGGCTAGGGAACATAGAACTTGAGTGCGCTCCCGTCAAGGCGGGTCATGCAGGCCTGGTGTTTGTGCTATAAATGGTTGTCGGTTCCGAGATGCTTTGGAGATCTTTGGGCTTCGGTTTGGCTTCTTCTTTGTGGCGGCTGTAGGGAACGACCACTAAGTTAGTGTACTCCCTGTGTGCGCGTGTGTGCGCTCGCGCGTGTGTGTGTGTGCATGTGCGCGCGTGCGTGCGTGTGTCCTCCCTTTCTACATACACACAAACACACACACAGACCACAGGCTATAAGTGGGCAGTAGCAGAGAGGAGAGAGATGGGAGAATATCTCCACAAAATAACAGGTGTGGTTTGTGTGGCTGGAGGTCATCTCCAAGCTGTCCTGTAATTTGGTGGCCACAGTGCGGTCGCGGCTAAAGCCGGGCCTTCTATTTACTCCGAGGATTACGCTGCTTGCCTTGCACTCGCTCGCTCACTGTACTGCTGGTGTACTTGACATTGCGAGGGGTAAATGTCACTTTGAGGATGTACAAATGGAACCAAATGGAAACTTGCGGGTATTACAGAGTACAGACTCCTGGCCAAATGAAAGTGAACATCGCTCAGTCAAATTTGTACCGGAGAACAAGGCTGTTGGCTTTAGAAAAAGACACACAAAAATATATCTACAGACAAAAGTGCAAATTACATTAAGTACATTTTCCTTTTTGATATCATTGCACAGCTAAAGTATAAAGAATATGGTTAAAAGTTGTTAAAAGCTAAAGGTATCCAGGTCTTAATGGCTTAAATATGGAGATACAAGGTTTTTGCTCGACAGCAGCAAATGCTAATAACAATAACACTTCAATTATTGTTTTTCTGTGTGGTTTCCGCAGTGTCCTTTCACTTTGTTTCTTCTATTTTCCTGAATGTTTTGGCCGATAAAAACACTAATTAGCAAGCATTGCGTTTTGCCACTGCGCATTCCACCCTGCCCGTCATTAGTGGATTTCTCAAAAGTGTCGAGCTATTGTTTATTCTATTGTCATCATCAAAGAAAAGCAATTTTCTCCGCAAATGAGTCCTATTCATAACGGCAGCACAGCTGTGAATTAATTGCACTTATCTCTTCAGGGCCCTCGTTTCATTCTGTTTCAAACTACACTTACCATATGCATGCATTTTTAATGATTTAGTGTGATGGACAAAGAGGCAGGCTTAGATAGGTAGGCTGTATAAAGTAGAGCTATATTGCATTTTTACCCCACATAAGACAAAAGTAATTAAAAGAGAGACAATGGATTTGTAATTATTTCTCAGGACGGCTGAATACTGTAAATGTCGATTCCACATTTTCTTCAATTCTGTTACGGTTTAACAGCCAACCATCCTATGCATGTCATTTACGCTGCAAGACATTAACAAAGTTTTTAAATTAATTCATGAAACTAAAGTCACCAACTCACACTAGAACACTTGGAAAAGTTGTTTGACAGACATTATGTTAGAATTTAGCTATTGAAAAATAGCAGATCTACAAGCTCATAGCGTGCCACCGAGTGGCGCGCTACGAGCTTGTAGGTCTGCTATTTTTGAAAAATTGGAAAGCGAACGCTGCTGGTTGTCTTCCATGGCCCCGGAGGAGGCAGTGTGAAGCTCACCATGAGGCAGGTACTATAGACGACCCACTCGGCTCATTATCTCGCGGCTGACCTTTGTTGATGGTGATTGAGAAAGTCACCATGACACCATTCTCACTCTGCTATACCGTCTGAGTGTAAAGGTCCATGCGTGGCTGGCAGTTCAGCTCCCTCCCTCCCGGGTGATGGGATGTGATGTTTTAATTTACTCCACTACATTTATTTACTTTGTAGATTTTTATTACGGAACATGCATCACCCACTTCAGCCCCTATACAGTATACATCTCGGCCATTTGAAAATAGCCTACAAGCTTGTAGATCTGCTATTTTCAAGATGTCAAGATTTACAGTATATACATTTGAAAACGTTTATACTTTAACCTTTTTACTTTAAGTATACCTTTTGATGCCAAAACGTTTGTACTTTACTCAAGTGAATTTTGAATAACAGACTTTTACTTAAGTAAAACCTTTGAGTACTTTTTCCACCACTGAGCCTTGGCTTGCGATCATGGGTTACCTTAACAACATCAGTGCCGGGATTCCTTCAAAATAGAAGCTCGGGGTGCCGTGAAGACATGGCCGCTTTTACTTTGTAAAGCCCCCCCCCCCCCCCCCCCCCCCCCCCCTTTGGTTACGGAAAAAATCGGAGACATATTTTTGCTTGCTTACCTCGCTAAGAATCCGATAATAATTGCTGATGATCCCTCGCGTTCATATTATTGAACAAGAGGCAGGTGAGAAGAAATGAAGAGCTTAGTATATCCATCAGATCAAAACCACGGAGAGCGCCCTAGATTAGGAGATACGAGGCATTCTTTCTGCAGCGGTAAACTAGGAAGTGACCGGGACCGGGGGTGAACGAAGAGCGAAGCGTATGGTGGCCTTGGAGTCCAACTGAAAAAAAATCAGAATATTCTTCTCTCGTTTGATATCATTGAAGATGCGCTAGGACGTGTACACACGTCCTTTGAGTCCGTCGGTTGGATTGCTTATGACGGCACACGACTGATTGGCAAACATCAGCCTCGGCATTGAATTCAGACATGCAATCAATGCATTAACATGTTTTCTGATTGGTTAGCTGAGCATGTTTACGCGAAAAGAACACGATAAACCTTTATGCAACCACTGAAAATAACTTTTTGAGGCGCGCTAGCTCCTCCAACGTCTGGCAGTCAAGTCTATGGACTTTGTTTGGAGCACTTTTAACAAACATAAGATTGCATCATAATTTCAGGGCCTACCCATTGAAAAAATAAAGGCAGGCTCCGCACACTCAAATCTGTACACAATCAATAGGTTTATTGCAAACTTTCGGTCTACTGACCTTCTTCAGGCTTCTTCAGGACCTACCCATTAACTCATCCCTGGCTATACTCCTTTAACGTCTTTTTAATGATATCCCGCACCGCCAACGACGCCTTTAACGTGTTAATTAGCGCTCTATTTAATGATAGTTGGCTTACCGCTAATCAAAGCTCCCCTCGAGTGGCAGCGCCGTGATCGATTGCTTCCCCTTCAGGCACAATGCATTGGAAAAAGAGCAAGGTGGTGGATGAGGTCTTTCTAAGCCTTTTTAAGAGTATTCCATTTCAAATCGTGTTGGATAAATAAAGCGACTGTGTTTAGTGGCTCAATAGCTCTTCCCCATAACCACGCATCTAAAATATGGATGCTTCAAAATACTCTCATGAGTGATTAGTCCGGACCCCGCGATCACCTTCGCCATTGCTGTTGACGGTAGAGGAGGAGGCCGTCTTCTTCTACCGCCAAATAGAATGTTGGTGAACGGTGGCGGTTGCTGAACTATTGGCGCTGAGTTGAGTTAAAAGCCTTGATGTGAATTCGACAAGCTTCTTCAAGTACTTCTTCTGGGAATAGTTAGTTTGGTATATCCATATTATTTGTATTCCAACTTGTAGTAATGGCGAGACAAAAACAAACCGGGAGGACCATAACTCTATTCTTTTTTGTTGTAGGAAAAGAAAATTAGTTTTGTACTCGAGTCATGACCCCAGTGTTGTTTTTGGCAAGACATTTTAGTTTTAGTCATAGTCTCTTGAATAGCTTCCATTTAGTTTTAGTCATAGTCTCTTGAATAGCTTCCATTTAGTTTTAGTCATAGTCTCTTGAATAGCTTCCATTTAGTTTTAGTCATAGTCTCTTGAATAGCTTCCATTTAGTTTTAGTCATAGTCTCTTGAATAGCTTCCATTTAGTTTTAGTCATAGTCTCTTGAATAGCTTCCATTTAGTTTTAGTCATAGTCTCTTAAATAGCTTCCATTTAGTTTTAGTCATAGTCTCTTGAATAGCTTCCATTTAGTTTTAGTCATAGTCTCTTGAATAGCTTCCATTTAGTTTTAGTCATAGTCTCTTGAATAGCTTCCATTTAGTTTTAGTCATAGTCTCTTGAATAGCTTCCATTTAGTTTTAGTCATAGTCTCTTGAATAGCTTCCATTTAGTTTTAGTCATAGTCTCTTGAATAGCTTCCATTTAGTTTTTTAGTCACCCGGAATGTTTTAGTGTTAGTCTAGTTTCACTCGACTAAATATCATAAGATTTTAGTCGACTAAATCTACAGTTGATTTAGTCTAAAATGCATTTTGGCGGGCCTTGATGCCGTTGTAATTTGTTACAACTGTAACTGTTTTTACACTTGCTGAAAATAGCCGATCTACAAGCTCACAACGTGTCGCAGCGCGTTGTGAGCTTTATAGATCTGCTATTTTCAGCATGCAACCTTATTGTAAAATGACTTGTGTCTTTTCCTTATGCTGGATCTCTTGTCCACTAGTCCCTTCCTAACATTTTTGTCTAGTTATTTGTTGACAAAATTGTCAGTATATTTAGTCTTAGTTTTAGTCATCATAGCTTAGTTTATATTTAGTTTCCATGTAGTTTTCGTCAGTGAAAAAAGGTAGTCGACGAACATTTTTCGTCTTAGTTTTAGTCGACGAAATCAACACTGCCGCAAACGGGTCCCGACCCACTTTTTGGGGAAACAGTGCTGTAGACCAGGGGTTCTCAACGTTTTTGGCCGGGGACCCCCGGAAATGCTTTGGCAATGTCTCGGGACCCCCGCCCCGCCCCCTCCCGACCCCCAATATAAATTGACTGCTACAATAACCTTAAACCATTTTGGGCGGGAACCCCTTTTGGTGTTTTAAGCATTGTTATAATTTAGCTATTGAAAAATAGCAGATCTACAAGCTCATAGCGCGCCACCGAGTGGCGCGCTACGAGCTTGTAGGTCTGCTATTTTAGAAAAATCGTGAAAATAAAATTTAAAAAGATTTTTTTTTATTTTTTTAAATAATTTGGGGACCCCCTAAAATAATTTGGCGACCCCCCGAGGGCTCGCGACCCACAGGTTGAGAACCCCTGCTGTAGACGGTGCATGCACGCAGTAGGATGCACTGGTTCTGCAGAGTGCATACAGATTGTATGCAAATTGAAAGGCGGTGGGGAGAGAAAGTAGTAGGCTGTCAAAACGCCCAGACCCCTGAGCATTTATCTGTGCCAAGTTTGGAGGCAGTTGGACTTCTGGTCTGCTGTGCATGGGGACCTGCATGTATGCACGCCACGCACGCACACACGCACATGTGCACACAGGGAGAAAAAAAACCCCCCATTGATGCAGAGTATGTCAGGAGAAGTTTATTAAATATTCCAAGGCACACACTCTTCCGTTGACAACCGAGAATAAAGTTTGCACACTGAATCATATGCTCCAAAGCTTAAACATTTATTTTGGTTCCTTTTGCACCATTGGACAATGTGATGTTTCATGGGAGCCAGCAGTCAGATATTTGAATTGTGCTGCCTGGCGTACAGTAGGCTAGATCAGGGTTTCTCAACCCGTGGGTCACGACCCCCGGGGTGGGGGGGGGGTCACCAAATTATTTTTGGGGGTCCATATTACACACAGTACATGCATAAACTTTCCTTAATGATTATATCTGGTTCCAGTATTTATTCATGATGTATTTTTTAAGGTTGTTATTATTAAGGTTATTGTAGCAGCCAATTTGTATTGGGGTTGGGGAAAGGGGCGGGGGCAGGGGTCGCGAGACATGGCCAAAGCATTTCCGGGGGTCCCCAGCCAAAAACGTTGAGAACCCCTGGGCTAGATAAGGCTACTGTACTGTACTGTACTGTACTGTACTGTACTGTACTGTACTGTACTGTACTGTACTGTACTGTCAGTCACAGCGCCTTGTGATTGATGGGACATCGCTCAGCAGCGATACAACCAACCACCTGTTGTTATCTTTGCCTCAGACACATGCATTCTGCTGCTATGTACTGTACGAGCCCTGCCCTGGCAGCGTTGCTATGTACTGTACGAGCCCTGCCCTGGCAGCGTTGCTATGTACTGTACGAGCCCTGCCCTGGCAGCGTTGCCAAGCCATCACTTCTGGCTTGTTTTTCTGTAAAGTTGCTTGTAAATATTGGTCGTTTTGTCTCTAAAAGTCTAGTTGCTTCACCATCATGTATGTGACCCTGTGGTCTGAAAATACTTACTTTGAGTGTCTGTCGGTACTAGATTTGTGTATTTAAAATAAAAATGTCTAAATTATTTTTAAAATGTATCTATGAATGCAACACGTCTCTGTACGTGTGTGTGCGTCTGTAATGCACGTAAAAAAAGCAGATCAGTGAGCTTGTAAATCGGCTTGTAGATTTTTTCCAATAGCAGATTTTCATGCTATATTGACTAATTTACCGGGGACCCCGTGTGTGTGATATGAATCTTTGGTATATGGCATTCAATTGAAAGTTGTTATGTTGTTCATGTAATGTCTTATCTTATGCTCTGCTCTGGGGGGTTTGTGATCTCAGATTCAGTATGTTGCACAGGTAATCTGAATGAGCAGAGCCACACCGCCACAACTAAACACAATCGTTTTGCAAAAGATGGTAATGGTCAGTCCTGAGCTGAATAGTCTTAATGAAATAGTGATTTGAGGTTTGCCTTCAACATATCCCTGGCTGCTCTAACCACCCAGTTCCGTAAAAATAGTATCTTATCTAATCCTGCCCCAACTAGCAACATAATTTTATTCATGGCATGCATTGTCTTTTTGTTTTAGTTTTGCTGTTTTCTTTTTACACCACATTTGTAGGTTGTCACTGATCGTACTGTCGTATCCTACTGCATGGGTTCCCAAAGTGGGTTCCAGGGACCCCTAGGGGTACTTGAGGGAGTTCCAGGGGGTACCTAGCTCAATTAGAGATAGTTAGGAACCAAATGGACCCTTATGGGTCTGTAACTCAGAGAGAGTTAAATTCTCTCAGAGTTACAATATAAATTGGGGTACCAAGCACTCCCTGCTGACTACTGAACTGTGTGCACTGAGAAATATCGCCCTCCCCCACCTGCAGCTTCTTTCCCCTGAACACGGGCCAATTGTGTTTGTATACTAGGGGGGGAAAAAAGAACTCTGCTTCCCATCATGCACCTGTAACCCAGCATGCCTTGACCTGCGTTGACGCGTGTGTCACATGTGAATACTCTAGTACTTTATATTTATATACCTTCTCTGATTGCAATTTTGCACAGTGATACTCTTGTGATACTATACTGTACTTGTACATTGCTGCTATTGTGTATTGTCTATTGTGTATTGTCTGTCTGTTTTAAAAAACTACTGTACTACTGCACTTTTGCCCAAGACAAATTTCCCCTCGTGGGACAATAAAGTATATCTCATCATCTCATCTCATCTCATCACATGATCGGCCGTATGGCCAATTGGAAGAGGGAAACACAGGAGTGGAGTTCCTGTTTGTGTGCCGTTTTGAAAGGTTGAGTGCAGAACTGCAGATGTTCTGGGATCATTTCTGATGTTATGCTGTGTCGAGGTTACAATATAAACGTTTCTGAAGAGAAATAGTGGTTTTGGTGTTAGCATTATGTTATGCTTTAGCTATTGAAAAATAGCAGATCTACAAGCTCATAGCGCGCCACCAAGTGGCGCGCTACGAGCTAGTAGGTCTGCTATTTTTGAAAAATCGCAGAACGACTGACATAGAAACATAGCTTTTTCAGAAAACTGTCAGGATGTAGAAGACATTTTTAGAATCTGATCTCAGGTCAAAATGGGTTAAGACGGACAGAGTGACTAATGGCGGCTTTCAGAAACGGAAGCAGGCGGGATGCTTCCGTTTCCCCCCCCCCTCTACTTGCTAGAGGGGGGGGGGGGGGGGGGGTACTATTGGCGGGGAAGCCAGTGACGTAGGAGGAGCAGAAAGCATAGCATAGTAGCGGTCCGGGCACCTATAGGCCGCTAAGCCAGCCTGACGCCGTGTCGCGGGTTCAACCCCCGATTCCGACGACCTTTGCCGCGTGTCACCCCCCATCTCTCTAGCCCATTTCCTGTCACCATACTATCCAATAAAGGCAGAAAAAGCACAAAAATATATAATAAAAAAAAGCATAGTCAGGAACGGCAGTTTCGCCTACATCACGGTCTATGACTTGCCGATCTGAACTGGTGCATATTTTTGTCGGCGTGGAATTCTGGGAAATGTGCGACATTGCACCCGTTTGGGTGGTGCCTCCCTCCCTGTGTGTGTGTGTGTGTGTGTGTGTGTTTGTGTGTGTGTGTGTGTGTGCGCGCGTGCGTGCGTGCGTGCGTGGCTGTGCGCTTACGTGTTTTTTTTTCATTATATATTATATGTATATATATATATATTTATTTTTATTATATTTTTTTCCCAAGAGCATGTAACGATCAAATAGAAAACGTGTTCCTAAACACTATAAGACATGGCAAAATGGATGTATAATTTGATTTGATCATATCCTGGAATCGATCTGTTGCTTTATCAAAGTTATCAAGTTATGCGCGTGCTGCGTCCGTCGCTGCACCCCACTATACCGCGTCTGCTTTATCTTATCTAACAGGCCTTGTAATGTTGTCGATGGTATCTTAACTCGATCTCTAAGGACTAATCTTGTACGGGTACACAATTGATTGATTAATCATTCAAATAACGTAATGATGTTCTGTTGGTCAGATGGGTGCGCAGCTGGATGGTGTATACGGATTGTGGTCTTGTATAGAATTGTCAAGTCTGTTCATCTCAGACAGTATTTCTGCCAGATATGTGAATGTTGTGACACCTTCAGTCAGCTCTGCACAGTAGAGAATAGATGTGCATGGTTGTTCTAGGCATAGATGGTATAGGCATTAGGCAACCTAACAAAAAACAATATTTTATATTTATTTATTTTGGTCGATACCAATGAAAAGTTCAAAGCCTTCAAGTGGCAATTTGGAAAGAGCAAAGATGGAGACAAATGTACTGCTGTGGTTCGTTTTTATTTTATTTGTCTGTCTGAATTTTCCTGATTGCTTTGAAAAGTTCAAAGGAATCAAGTGGCAAATTGGAAAGAGGAAAGATGGTAGAAAGAAGACAAAAAGTACAGATACAAAGATAAACCTTACTTATACCAATATCTTGGTTATTACTGGTTATTACTGCAATGACTCCGAGGACCCCCTATGGGTCATGGACTCCCTGTTGAATACCCATATGGTTGACTGCAATTAACTACTTGAACCCCAGCATCCATATTCTGGAGGCAACAGGGAACATAATTATCCAAAAATATCAGATCCACAGACGCGTTGTGAGCTTGTTGTGTGCTGTTTTTGGCCAAGAGGTTTGGTGTAGACAGAACACATGCAGTCTAGAGGGTTTAATTGGTTAAAGACAACCTTGTGGGCAAGAAATTAGCCATTTGCGTTCAATTGCAACTACATGAGAAGACAGTGTGTGTTCTACAAAATCACAACTCATTTGCCAAAGTCTGCAATGTGGCTAATCATCACACCATGTGTATTGGATGAGTGGATGAGTGGATGGATAGATGCATTTATTTGGTGATAAAAGGAAAGAGTCACTTCCAGCATCACTTCCAGCAAAAACAACATCACAGAGGATAAAAACACAATTCAGCTCTGAGGCTTATTTGAGTGGTTTTGTAAAAAAGACAAACAGCTACTTTACCACATGTCTATCTCTTTGCCTTTAGTGTTGGTTATGTTTGATCTACAGACACACACCGCCTCTGTAGAGACTCTCAGGCAGTTGGGCAGTGCCTCTGTATGATGTATGAAAAACTAAACAACAAAAAGAGAAGTATGAATCATACTTAGACCATTTAGACCTGACGTCATTCTACAAATGTCTTCTAAATCCTCTAAATCCTGACAGTTTTCTGAAAAAAACCCATGTTTCTATGTCAGTGGTTCTCAAACATTTTCATGTCAAGGACCCCCAACAATATATGTATTTGGCCGCCGACCCCAATCTGAAAATATGTTGTTCCAGACTTCCAGGGACCTCCCAGAAGCAGATATGAGTTAAAAACATTTTATGTTTTTCAATAGCTAAAGTATAACATAATGCTTAAAACGCCAAAAGGGGTTCCCGCCCAAAATGGGTTAAACCATTTAGACCATGATGTCGAAATAAAAAAATGTCTTCTAAATCCTGATAGTTTTCTGAAAAACCTATGTTTCTATGTCAGTGGTTCTCAAACATTTTCATGTCAAGGACCGCCAAAAATATATGTAATTGGCCGCCGCGACCCCCATATGAAAATATGTTGTTCCAGGGACCCCCCCCCCCCCCCCCCAGAAGCAAAGATTTGAGCTAAAACATTGGATCTGAAAGAATATATATAAAGATTTGCGCCACATTTTCACGATTTTTCAAAAATAGCAGACCTACAAGCTCATAGCGCGGCACTCGGTGCTGCGCTATGAGCTTGTAGATCTGCTATTTTTCAGTAGAACAGAATGCTTAAACACCTAAAGGGGTTCCCGCCCAAAATGGGATAATCTTTTTGTTGTTTTGTGTACACACGACAACAAAGCATCATACTGTATGATGCTTTGTTTGTATGTTATCCCTGTTTAAAAATGAAAAGCGTTGTTGCTCCATATTTCAACGTTTTAGGTTTTTTTTCTTCTCTTATCTTACATTAAGGCCTTATTTCATCATACAAAAAAGCAAAAAAAAAGACTATCTACAAGCTCACGACGTGCCACAAGCACGAGCTTGTAGAATAGATCGACTATTTTTTGCTATTTTGAAATAAGTGAAAGTGAAATTGTTTCAAGAACTCTTTAGGCTCTCCTGTGGAAATAATGTCCATAACTTGTTTTGTAAATTCCTGTCAATGTGTATATGAACTGGCTTTTTAAGGTGGGGTACATACAGTATAAGGGCCATTATATTCAACTTATAATTTAGAAATAATGCTAATATACTTATTTAAAGTGTAAAGCATAGAACCAGTGGTTCCCAAACTTTTCAGTTTGTGACCCAAAAGAGAGATTAGGCGTTTGCCCGCGACCCAAACTAGTGAAAATAGCAGATCTACAATTATTGCAAAATGATTCGATACCCATTATTTGCATTGCAAAACAATACGATACATAAACATAAAAAACGATACGATATACGTTGCTGTTTACATATCGATATACTTTGATCCTTGAAATTAAAATTGATTTGTTACTGTATCGTTAGTTACAACCGTACCGACAAAGGTACTGTAAATATTTCGATGCCAATATTTTGTTCTTTTCCTCAAGTAAAAGTTTGAATACAGGCCTTTCACTAGGGTATTTGACTTTAATGCTACTTTCACCCGAGTCTAATTGTCTCAAATATTACTCGATATAGAGCGTCGCAGCCCTTTCATGACGACGACAGGCCCAGGTGAGGTAATAATTCCCCATGCATTTTTCCCATAGACATTTCAAAACTTATTTATTTAAAGATCTGTAAGCATTGAACAAAGCCAACTCGGATCGTCTCAAATCATGACAACAAACACAATATTTTGGGCCAAACAAATAATTACAAAGAAGAAAAACAACATGTTGTCGTCATGAAAGGAGGCGGGACTGCACCGCTCTATAGAGGGTATGCGTGTGAGTCATCATCATCATACCCGGAAGTTACACGGGAACGCTTACTGAGTGACAAAAAACGACTTTCTTGCCTTGACAGCCCATACGTCCAAACACTTTCTTGCCTTGACAGCCCATACGTCCAAACAGATAAACCAGCCCATACGTCCAAACAGATAACTCCTATTTGATTCCATTAACCCGTTTAGACTGTTTCTACAAATGTATTCTAAATCCTGACAGTTTTCTGAAAAACCTATGTTTCTATGTCAGTCGTTCTCAAGGATTTTCAAAAATACATATGTAATTGGCCGCCGACCCCCATCTGCAAATATTATGTTCCAGGGACCTCCCAGAAGCAAAGATTTGAGTTAAAAACATTGGCTCTGAAAGAATATATATATATTCAAAGATTTGCACCACAGTACCTACAGTACAAGCTTGTAGAGTGGCACTCGGTGCCATGCTATGAGCTTGTAGATCTGCTATTTTTCAATAGCTAAAGTATAACATAATGCTATAACCACCAAAAGGGGTTCCCGCCCAGAATGGGTTAAACTACTTTAAACAACATTAAATTAACTTTGCCATTACCTTTGCCACTCAATCTGCCATTCACTTTATGCATACGCTCTATTACAGTCAGTCCATGTTGTTGTTATGAATCGTGCAGCCTTGATCTGCAGTGGGCAGAGACACGTGACAGGAGATTTAAGCACTGATACTTCGCACAGTGTGGAAATGCCAACCTACTGGCACCCTGTGTGCGTGTGTGTGTGTGTGTGTGTGTGTGTGTGTGTGTGTGTGTGTGTGTGTGTGTGTGTGTGTGTGTGTGTGTGTGTGTGTGTGTGTGTGTGTGTGTGTGTGTGTGTGTGTGTGTGTGTGTGTGTGTGTGTGTGTGTGTCGTGCGTGCGTGCGTGCGTGCGTGCGTGCGTGCGTGCGTGCGTGCGTGACAGTAAAATCCATGCAGCATGGAGTAGGATAAGCCTTTCAAAATGCCCACGTTCGCTTCAAAACGAGAGCTGGCCACACAGAGTTTATCACGGATTACATGCTCGTTATCTCTCTCCACTTGCAATTTCAGAGCATTTTCATTATGATTCCAATTTTGTGATATATTGTAATTTTTGAGAGGCACTATTTATGAACGGAAATCGTTTGTCAGCCAAATCTATGGACTTTGAGGATATTACAATGTTTGTTTAGAGCACTTAAAGACCAGCCTTCAAGTCTCTGGATTTTAATGTTTGTTTAGGGCCCTAGATGCCGACGTAAGACGTCGTAAGCGCCCCTCACTTCACACAAGTGTGATTTTCTTTTTTAAGTTCCTCCACATATAATTACATTGGTAAATGGTGCATTTATATAGCGCCTTCATCCAAGGCGCTTTACATAGATTGTGCATTACATTCACCCATTCACACACCGATGGTGGATGAAACCATGCAAGGCACCAGCCGCAGCGTGCTCATCGGGACACTTCGACACTAGCCTCGGAAACCCAGACGTTTTATTTCCTGGAAGAAAGAAAACTTCGACACTAACTCTGGGGGAGCCTGCATCGAATCGGGGACCTCGCGGTTCCCATCCGGCCGCTCTACCAGCCAGCAGCCACTCTACCCCTGAGTCACTGCCACCCATTGTTAGTAAGCTGATGCATTTGTGGACAGTGTATATAAGCACATTTACTTGAGTAGGCTACTGTACTGTATTTAACCCTGACAGTTTTCTAAAAAACCTATGTTTCTATTATGTCAGTGGTGCTCAACCTTTTTCATGTCAAGGACCCCCAGAATTATCTGTATTTGGCCGTGGACTCCCATCTGAAAATATGTAGTTCCAGGGACCCCCCAGAAGCAAAGATATGAGTTTAAAACGTTTGTTGTGAAATAATATATATTCAAAGATTTGCACTACATTTTCATGATTTTTCAAAAATAGCAGACCTACAAGCTCGTAGCAGTGCCGTGCTATGAGCTTGTAGATCTGCTATTTTTCAATAGCTAAAGTATAACATAATGCTTAAAACACCAACAGGGGTTCCCGCCCAAAATGGGTTAAATACATTTGTGGAGTGATATAAATTGAACAAATCAAGGAACATCTTTAAAAAAATAAAGCTTTTAAAAGCTTTAATATAAAGCCTAGTTTATCTTCTTCAGGACATGCAGAAGAGTGTTGCAGTCTTTGTTTTTCACACCTGGTTGTGTCTCAGCAGTGTTTGGTCAGCACTGAGTCATGCAACAGAAGAAGGATCCACTGTTGTTGTTGTTCGTGTTCAGGTATTGGAGACATGGTGGAGCCAATTAGCATGGGATGACACATCCGTACTCACCTAGCTCAGCTGTGCAGCTTCAACTCATTCACTAGTTTAACCACTTCATCCATGCGTCCCTATTTTGATGCATGCCATTAAATGGTAAATGGTGCATTTATACGTATAGATATCAAGTAGGAAAGCACGCAAGGCACCAACCTGCACATCGGGAGTAATTAGGGGTTCAGACAGAGTCTTGCTCAAGGACACTTCGACACTAACTCTGGGGGAGCCCGGGATCGATCTGGGAACCTCGCAGTTCCCATCTGGCCGCTCTACAGGCCACTCTATCCCTGAGCCATGCACTGCCGCCCATTGTTAGTAGTAAGCTGATATACTTGAGTAGTCTACTGTATTTTTAAGTATTGTATTTTTAACATAGTGTAGAAATGCATGGCAGACAAATGCTGGCAGCTCAAAAAACTCTTTCGGCAGACACGGTTCCTAAGTGTTTTTCCACTCTGTTTCAACATTGATGGCAGTGGACGATGATTAAAAATGCAGGCTGAGATCTGTCTACTAAAGAAGTGTACAGTACATCTTCGCTGTCGCGTGGAAACCTTATATGTTCAAAGCTGTTCAAAGCAGAGATACAAGAAAAAAAACAATGTGTACAAATGGCTTCAATCGCTATTATTTACTAGTCACAAGCTCTTGTTTCATTGGTTCAATATTTATAAAACTCACGCACACAATTAACTTCCACTTCAAAATCACTTTAAAATAGCAGACCTGGAAGCTCACAACGCGTGGCACCGTAACTCCTTGTGAGCTTGTAGATCAATTATTTTTGATACATTTTTAAATTTTTTAAATTTTTCCACTGCCATATGAGGAAGAAGGCATTCTGGAGATACAAGGTTTCTGCCCGACAGACAGCGACAATATACTATACTGTTTTTATTTGCATGAATCAGTGTGTGTTGTTTAGAAAATATTGAACCCATGAAAAGTAGTAAAAACTAAAAGCGCTTCGGACAAAACCTAACTCCATTGGACCCTCAAACTGTCTGCTAAACCAGCTAACTCCACCACCTCTCCTCCTCTCATGGAAGTAATTGATAATTTATAAAGTCACAACACCAATTTCGACGAGGCAGTATTGCTTTGTTTTCAAAATAAACGTATTTTTCTATATATATTTCTCATTTTCTGAAAAAATAACATTTTGGAGTTCGGAGGTTTCTTCCCGACAGCAGACATATACTGTACACATAAGTCTATGGACTTTAATGTTTGTTTAGGGCACTACATGACGACGAAAGACGCCATGTGGCCGACATAAGTACAGTGGGTGCCCCTCCCCCTAAATCTGCATCTGTGGGCTGAGCGTGTGTATTGATGTGGGCGCAATTAGATTTGAATGGCACCTCCCCATTTCTACTGAGCAATCATATGCACGCACGCACGCACGCACGCACGCACGCATGCACAATTACAATTTACAGTAGGCATTTAGGAGACGCTCTTCCTAAGCAAAAACAACACAAGGTAATACTTCAAATGCATAGAAATAGTCATCTAGGATCGTAAACTAAGAACCTAACGTCTAATATATAATATATAATATCTGTATATTGAAACTATAAACACTATAGAATGCATGCCAGATCAATAATGACAGGCAGGCACACATACACACACACGCGTACGCACACGCACGCACACACACACACACTCACTCACTCACTCACTCACTCACTCACTCACTCACTCACTCACTCACTCACTCACTCACACACACACACACACACACACACACACACACACACACACACCAACACACACACACACCATTGCTGACGTCATTTGGCTGTGGCGCGAGGGGACAGATTTCGGAGTCACGGGGGTGTCTGTGTCACTCTGTTTACCCAATCCAACCGAGACACACGACACCTGCACCGTCCTAAATGATTCATCATCCCGCACGCACGCACGCACGCACGCACTCACGCACGCACGCACGCACGCACGCACGCATGCACGCAGCACATCACATCACGGGTGCTATCTGTGTCCCCGTGACCCCGCGCTGACATCTGCCCACTCCCTCCTCCTCCTCATCCACCATCGTCTGAGTATGGCCGTCACGGTATTACGATTTTAAGTTGACGATCAATTGTCACACAAATAATTGCAATACACAACTTAAATAATTTGCCGCCAACAGCGCCATCTGGTGGCTCCAGAACCGCCACCGTTCACTTCGATGTTACCCGTCTTATTTTGAAAGCCGTTTCACTCTGAAACTTGAGAAACAGGAAGTAAAAATCGCTACATTATGTAGCGTGTCCCGCGAATGTTATTGTGTTACCCAGAACATCTTTATAATGAGTACATTGATGCATGAAGTCTCTTATTCTGTGGGTGATTATAGGTGGGGTGGGAGTGGCCGGTTTCGGGAGAGCTTTCTGTCTTTGTTTTTGTCCTGGTTTATGTATGCATGGATGTGTTTGTTGTATTGTTTTCTCCACTGTAATTGCTGTTTCCTGTTGCCAGGGCCGGATTTACCATTGCTGACTGGGGGGTTCCCCAAAGATTTATTTAATTTTTAATTTTTAATGATGAAATTGTAAATTATTGCAATCCAATTCAAGTGAGATTTGTGATTAGTTATTGTAGCCTATATTTAGTTGTATAATGGTTAAAGCATTGAGAGCTTCTGCTCTGCTGTGGAAAGCCTTATCCAGTCTAAAGCCCACCATGCACAGCGACTAGTCTGTCTGTCTGTCTGTCTGTCTGTCTGTCTGTCTGTCTGTCTGTCGACAGACTGTCTGTCTGTCTGTCTGTCTGTCTGTCTGTCTGTCTGTCTGTCTGTCTGTCTGTCTGAAAAATCGTGAAAATCTTTGCTTCTGGGGCGGTCCCTGGAACAACATATTTTCAGATGGGGGTCGGCGGCCAATTACATATATCATTTTTGGGATCCTTGACATGAAATATTGAGAACAACTGATATCGAAACATGAGGTTTTTCAGAAAAAAATGACATTTAAAAAATTCGACGTCAGGCCTAAATGGGTTAAAACCGCAAAAGCATTCTGTGGGGTTACAACAAAAACAAATGGGCAAACATAACAGGCAAATAAAATACTAGGCATTGGGGCATGTTTCCTCGACAGTGTTTCTGAACACTCAGCAGGTCACGGACGGTGCAGAAATATTGACTTGTGCTGTGCCGTGTACACAATATATGATGTAACCACAGATGTATACAGGGAGGCGTAAGGGAAGCACACACACACACACACACACACACACACACACACACACACACACACACACACACACACACACACACACACAGGAACATGGGTGCATGAGAGGCTGCAACATCAGGCAAGGTGTCCAATTTCTACCGCCAGAGTGCACTCGTGCGGTCACACACGCACATGCACGCGTGCACACACACACACACACACACACACACACACACACACACACACACACACACACACACACACACACACACACACACACACACACACACACACACACACACACACATGCGCGCACACGCACACACTCACAGGTAATGGCGGATGTTCTGTGTGCACTGCACACGTTCCCGTCTTAAATCCTCAGTATTCATCCATTTGTGTCTCTGAGAATTTACAAAATGCTTGTATAATGTATATCGATCGGCTGTTTTCGGGGAACAGATTTGGCTGTAGAGGGAAATACTAGCGTACCTATTACAGAGCCCTGTTGGACTCTGGTCAGCTAGTATACATTTAGATAAATGGTAAATGGTGCATTCTTATAGCGCTTTTATCCAAAGCGCTTTACATAGATCGTGCATTACATTCACCCATTCACACACGCATTCATAGTACACACCGATGGCGGAGGAAACCATGCAAGGCACCAACCTGCATATCGCGGGAGCAATTAGGGGTTTAGTGTCTTGCTCAAGGACACTTCGACCCTAACTCTGGGGGAGCCCGCGGGATTAAACTGGAAACCTGATCATGAAACCGGCGGCTTCATGATCATCATGATAGGGTTAAAGTGCTTACATTGTGTTATTAATTATTAACAATAATGTCAACATATCAGACAGTGATATTTCCCAAAGGAAATGCATGTATTTAATTATCCTAGCATGCACAAAACCTAACCCTAATAGCGTAGCATTCATGCTTCAGTATGCCAATATCTTTTGAC